>NC_140583.1:864966752-864991752 GCF_964204655.1 Triturus cristatus
GTACTTGTTGAACTGATGATCTCTAGACCCGATACATGTCCCGAGTTTTAAAATGTCGCCCGAGACATGGCTCGGGTTTCGGGATAACTTCCCTCCTCAGTAGAGAAAATAGTTAGGGGTGGAAGAGAGGGCCGCCAAGCAACTGTCAAGGGCCTCAGTGCCCGCACAGGCACGCAGGTGCGTCGTCCAGGAGCTCGTCAGCTCAAGCTCGAGGGAGCCATTTTTATAAACAACCGCAATGGACCGCACTCCGCTAGCTCCTCCTCCGGGTCGCCCCAAGGGAAGCTGGTACATGAAGTTCTTGAGTGGTTCACCCCAGTGGGTGCAAGTAAGTACTTGTTGAACTGATGATCTCTGATGGAGTTCTTTAGTGGTTCACCCCAGTGGGTGCAAGTAAGTACTTGTTGAACTGATGATCTCTGATGGAGTTCTTTAGTGGTTCACCCCAGTGGGTGCAAGTAAGTACTTGTTGAACTGATGATCTCTAGACCCGATACATGTCCCGGGTTTTAAAATATCGCCCGAGACATGGCTCGGGTTTCGGGATAACTTCCCTCCTCAGTAGAGAAAATAGTTAGGGGTGGAAGAGAGGGCCGCCAAGCAACCGTCAAGGGCCTCAGTGCCCGCACAGGCACGCAGGTGCGTCGTCCAGCAGCTCGTCAGCTCAAAGCTCGAGGGAGCCATTTTTATAAACAACCGCAATGGACCGCACTCCGCTAGCTCCTCCTCCGGGTCGCCCCAAGGGAAGCTGGTACATGAAGTTCTTGAGTGGTTCACCCCAGTGGGTGCAAGTAAGTACTTGTTGAACTGATGATCTCTGATGGAGTTCTTTAGTGGTTCACCCCAGTGGGTGCAAGTAAGTACTAGTTGAACTGATGATCTCTAGACCCGATACATGTCCCGGGTTTTAAAATATCGCCCGAGACATGGCTCGGGTTTCGGGATAACTTCCCTCCTCAGTAGAGAAAATAGTTAGGGGTGGAAGAGAGGGCCGCCAAGCAACCGTCAAGGGCCTCAGTGCCCGCACAGGCACGCAGGTGCGTCGTCCAGGAGCTCGTCAGCTCAAAGCTCGAGGGAGCCATTTTTATAAACAACCGCAATGGACCGCACTCCGCTAGCTCCTCCTCCGGTTCGCCCCAAGGGAAGCTGGTACATGAAGTTCTTGAGTGGTTCACCCCAGTGGGTGCAAGTAAGTACTTGTTGAACTGATGATCTCTGATGGAGTTCTTTAGTGGTTCACCCCAGTGGGTGCAAGTAAGTACTTGTTGAACTGATGATCTCTAGACCCGATACATGTCCCGGGTTTTAAAGTGTCGCCCGAGACATGGCTCGGGTTTCGGGATAACTTCCCTCCTCAGTAGAGAAAATAGTTAGGGGTGGAAGAGAGGGCCGCCAAGCAACCGTCAAGGGCCTCAGTGCCCGCACAGGCACGCAGGTGCGTCGTCCAGGAGCTCGTCAGCTCAAGCTCGAGGGAGCCATTTTTATAAACAACCGCAATGGACCGCACTCCGCTAGCTCCTCCTCCGGGTCGCCGCAAGGGAAGCTGGTACATGAAGTTCTTGAGTGGTTCACCCCAGTGGGTGCAAGTAAGTACTTGCTGAACTGATGATCTCTGATGGAGTTCTTGAGTGGTTCACCCCAGTGGGTGCAAGTAAGTACTTGTTGAACTGATGATCTCTAGACCCGATACATGTCCCGGGTTTTAAAATATCGCCCGAGACATGGCTCGGGTTTCGGGATAACTTCCCTCCTCAGTAGAGAAAATAGTTAGGGGTGGAAGAGAGGGCCGCCAAGCAACCGTCAAGGGCCTCAGTGCCCGCACAGGCACGCAGGTGCGTCGTCCAGCAGCTCGTCAGCTCAAAGCTCGAGGGAGCCATTTTTATAAACAACCGCAATGGACCGCACTCCGCTAGCTCCTCCTCCGGGTCGCCCCAAGGGAAGCTGGTACATGAAGTTCTTGAGTGGTTCACCCCAGTGGGTGCAAGTAAGTACTTGTTGAACTGATGATCTCTGATGGAGTTCTTTAGTGGTTCACCCCAGTGGGTGCAAGTAAGTACTTGTTGAACTGATGATCTCTAGACCCGATACATGTCCCGGGTTTTAAAATGTCGCCCGAGACATGGCTCGGGTTTCGGGATAACTTCCCTCCTCAGTAGAGAAAATAGTTAGGGGTGGAAGAGAGGGCCGCCAAGCAACCGTCAAGGGCCTCAGTGCCCGCACAGGCACGCAGGTGCGTCGTCCAGGAGCTCGTCAGCTCAAGCTCGAGGGAGCCATTTTTATAAACAACCGCAATGGACCGCACTCCGCTAGCTCCTCCTCCGGGTCGCCCCAAGGGAAGCTGGTACATGAAGTTCTTGAGTGGTTCACCCCAGTGGGTGCAAGTAAGTACTTGTTGAACTGATGATCTCTGATGGAGTTCTTGAGGTAAGTACTTGTTGAACTGATGATCTCTAGACCCGATACATGTCCCGGGTTTTAAAATATCGCCCGAGACATGGCTCGGGTTTCGGGATAACTTCCCTCCTCAGTAGAGAAAATAGTTAGGGGTGGAAGAGAGGGCCGCCAAGCAACCGTCAAGGGCCTCAGTGCCCGCACAGGCACGCAGGTGCGTCGTCCAGGAGCTCGTCAGCTCAAAGCTCGAGGGAGCCATTTTTATAAACAACCGCAATGGACCGCACTCCGCTAGCTCCTCCTCCGGTTCGCCCCAAGGGAAGCTGGTACATGAAGTTCTTGAGTGGTTCACCCCAGTGGGTGCAAGTAAGTACTTGTTGAACTGATGATCTCTGATGGAGTTCTTTAGTGGTTCACCCCAGTGGGTGCAAGTAAGTACTTGTTGAACTGATGATCTCTAGACCCGATACATGTCCCGGGTTTTAAAGTGTCGCCCGAGACATGGCTCGGGTTTCGGGATAACTTCCCTCCTCAGTAGAGAAAATAGTTAGGGGTGGAAGAGAGGGCCGCCAAGCAACCGTCAAGGGCCTCAGTGCCCGCACAGGCACGCAGGTGCGTCGTCCAGGAGCTCGTCAGCTCAAGCTCGAGGGAGCCATTTTTATAAACAACCGCAATGGACCGCACTCCGCTAGCTCCTCCTCCGGGTCGCCCCAAGGGAAGCTGGTACATGAAGTTCTTGAGTGGTTCACCCCAGTGGGTGCAAGTAAGTACTTGCTGAACTGATGATCTCTGATGGAGTTCTTGAGTGGTTCACCCCAGTGGGTGCAAGTAAGTACTTGTTGAACTGATGATCTCTAGACCCGATACATGTCCCGGGTTTTAAAATATCGCCCGAGACATGGCTCGGGTTTCGGGATAACTTCCCTCCTCAGTAGAGAAAATAGTTAGGGGTGGAAGAGAGGGCCGCCAAGCAACCGTCAAGGGCCTCAGTGCCCGCACAGGCACGCAGGTGCGTCGTCCAGCAGCTCGTCAGCTCAAAGCTCGAGGGAGCCATTTTTATAAACAACCGCAATGGACCGCACTCCGCTAGCTCCTCCTCCGGGTCGCCCCAAGGGAAGCTGGTACATGAAGTTCTTGAGTGGTTCACCCCAGTGGGTGCAAGTAAGTACTTGTTGAACTGATGATCTCTGATGGAGTTCTTTAGTGGTTCACCCCAGTGGGTGCAAGTAAGTACTAGTTGAACTGATGATCTCTAGACCCGATACATGTCCCGGGTTTTAAAATGTCGCCCGAGACATGGCTCGGGTTTCGGGATAACTTCTCTCCTCAGTAGAGAAAATAGTTAGGGGTGGAAGAGAGGGCCGCCAAGCAACCGTCAAGGGCCTCAGTGCCCGCACAGGCACGCAGGTGCGTCGTCCAGGAGCTCGTCAGCTCAAGCTCGAGGGAGCTATTTTTATAAACAACCGCAATGGACCGCACTCCGCTAGCTCCTCCTCCGGGTCGCCCCAAGGGAAGCTGGTACATGAAGTTCTTGAGTGGTTCACCCCAGTGGGTGCAAGTAAGTACTTGTTGAACTGATGATCTCTGATGGAGTTCTTGAGTGGTTCACCCCAGTGGGTGCAAGTAAGTACTTGTTGAACTGATGATCTCTAGACCCGATACATGTCCCGGGTTTTAAAATATCGCCCGAGACATGGCTCGGGTTTCGGGATAACTTCCCTCCTCAGCAGAGAAAATAGTTAGGGGTGGAAGAGAGGGCCGCCAAGCAACCGTCAAGGGCCTCAGTGCCCGCACAGGCACGCAGGTGCGTCGTCCAGGAGCTCGTCAGCTCAAAGCTCGAGGGAGCCATTTTTATAAACAACCGCAATGGACCGCACTCCGCTAGCTCCTCCTCCGGTTCGCCCCAAGGGAAGCTGGTACATGAAGTTCTTGAGTGGTTCACCCCAGTGGGTGCAAGTAAGTACTTGTTGAACTGATGATCTCTGATGGAGTTCTTTAGTGGTTCACCCCAGTGGGTGCAAGTAAGTACTTGTTGAACTGATGATCTCTAGACCCGATACATGTCCCGGGTTTTAAAGTGTCGCCCGAGACATGGCTCGGGTTTCGGGATAACTTCCCTCCTCAGTAGAGAAAATAGTTAGGGGTGGAAGAGAGGGCCGCCAAGCAACCGTCAAGGGCCTCAGTGCCCGCACAGGCACGCAGGTGCGTCGTCCAGGAGCTCGTCAGCTCAAGCTCGAGGGAGCCATTTTTATAAACAACCGCAATGGACCGCACTCCGCTAGCTCCTCCTCCGGGTCGCCCCAAGGGAAGCTGGTACATGAAGTTCTTGAGTGGTTCACCCCAGTGGGTGCAAGTAAGTACTTGTTGAACTGATGATCTCTGATGGAGTTCTTGAGTGGTTCACCCCAGTGGGTGCAAGTAAGTACTTGTTGAACTGATGATCTCTGATGGAGTTCTTGAGTGGTTCACCCCAGTGGGTGCAAGTAAGTACTTGTTGAACTGATGATCTCTAGACCCGATACATGTCCCGGGTTTTAAAATATCGCCCGAGACATGGCTTGGGTTTCGGGATAACTTCCCTCCTCAGTAGAGAAAATAGTTAGGGGTGGAAGAGAGGGCCGCCAAGCAACCGTCAAGGGCCTCAGTGCCCGCACAGGCACGCAGGTGCGTCGTCCAGGAGCTCGTCAGCTCAAAGCTCGAGGGAGCCATTTTTATAAACAACCGCAATGGACCGCACTCCGCTAGCTCCTCCTCCGGTTCGCCCCAAGGGAAGCTGGTACATGAAGTTCTTGAGTGGTTCACCCCAGTGGGTGCAAGTAAGTACTTGTTGAACTGATGATCTCTGATGGAGTTCTTTAGTGGTTCACCCCAGTGGGTGCAAGTAAGTACTTGTTGAACTGATGATCTCTAGACCCGATACATGTCCCGGGTTTTAAAGTGTCGCCCGAGACATGGCTCGGGTTTCGGGATAACTTCCCTCCTCAGTAGAGAAAATAGTTAGGGGTGGAAGAGAGGGCCGCCAAGCAACCGTCAAGGGCCTCAGTGCCCGCACAGGCACGCAGGTGCGTCGTCCAGGAGCTCGTCAGCTCAAGCTCGAGGGAGCCATTTTTATAAACAACCGCAATGGACCGCACTCCGCTAGCTCCTCCTCCGGGTCGCCCCAAGGGAAGCTGGTACATGAAGTTCTTGAGTGGTTCACCCCAGTGGGTGCAAGTAAGTACTTGCTGAACTGATGATCTCTGATGGAGTTCTTGAGTGGTTCACCCCAGTGGGTGCAAGTAAGTACTTGTTGAACTGATGATCTCTAGACCCGATACATGTCCCGGGTTTTAAAATATCGCCCGAGACATGGCTCGGGTTTCGGGATAACTTCCCTCCTCAGTAGAGAAAATAGTTAGGGGTGGAAGAGAGGGCCGCCAAGCAACCGTCAAGGGCCTCAGTGCCCGCACAGGCACGCAGGTGCGTCGTCCAGCAGCTCCTCAGCTCAAAGCTCGAGGGAGCCATTTTTATAAACAACCGCAATGGACCGCACTCCGCTAGCTCCTCCTCCGGGTCGCCCCAAGGGAAGCTGGTACATGAAGTTCTTGAGTGGTTCACCCCAGTGGGTGCAAGTAAGTACTTGTTGAACTGATGATCTCTGATGGAGTTCTTTAGTGGTTCACCCCAGTGGGTGCAAGTAAGTACTAGTTGAACTGATGATCTCTAGGCCCGATACATGTCCCGGGTTTTAAAATGTCGCCCGAGACATGGCTCGGGTTTCGGGATAACTTCCCTCCTCAGTAGAGAAAATAGTTAGGGGTGGAAGAGAGGGCCGCCAAGCAACCGTCAAGGGCCTCAGTGCCCGCACAGGCATGCAGGTGCGTCGTCCAGGAGCTCGTCAGCTCAAGCTCGAGGGAGCTATTTTTATAAACAACCGCAATGGACCGCACTCCGCTAGCTCCTCCTCGGGGTCGCCCCAAGGGAAGCTGGTACATGAAGTTCTTGAGTGGTTCACCCCAGTGGGTGCAAGTAAGTACTTGTTGAACTGATGATCTCTGATGGAGTTCTTGAGTGGTTCACCCCAGTGGGTGCAAGTAAGTACTTGTTGAACTGATGATCTCTAGACCCGATACATGTCCCGGGTTTTAAAATATCGCCCGAGACATGGCTCGGGTTTCGGGATAACTTCCCTCCTCAGCAGAGAAAATAGTTAGGGGTGGAAGAGAGGGCCGCCAAGCAACCGTCAAGGGCCTCAGTGCCCGCACAGGCATGCAGGTGCGTCGTCCAGGAGCTCGTCAGCTCAAAGCTCGAGGGAGCCATTTTTATAAACAACCGCAATGGACCGCACTCCGCTAGCTCCTCCTCCGGTTCGCCCCAAGGGAAGCTGGTACATGAAGTTCTTGAGTGGTTCACTCCAGTGGGTGCAAGTAAGTACTTGTTGAACTGATGATCTCTCATGGAGTTCTTTAGTGGTTCACCCCAGTGGGTGCAAGTAAGTACTTGTTGAACTGATGATCTCTAGACCCGATACATGTCCCGGGTTTTAAAGTGTCGCCCGAGACATGGCTCGGGTTTCGGGATAACTTCCCTCCTCAGTAGAGAAAATAGTTAGGGGTGGAAGAGAGGGCCGCCAAGCAACCGTCAAGGGCCTCAGTGCCCGCACAGGCACGCAGGTGCGTCGTCCAGGAGCTCGTCAGCTCAAGCTCGAGGGAGTTATTTTTATAAACAACCGCAATGGACCGCACTCCGCTAGCTCCTCCTCCGGGTCGCCCCAAGGGAAGCTGGTACATGAAGTTCTTGAGTGGTTCACCCCAGTGGGTGCAAGTAAGTACTTGTTGAACTGATGATCTCTGATGGAGTTCTTTAGTGGTTCACCCCAGTGGGTGCAAGTAAGTACTTGTTGAACTGATGATCTCTAGACCCGATACATGTCCCGGGTTTTAAAATATCGCCCGAGACATGGCTCGGGTTTCGGGATAACTTCCCTCCTCAGTAGAGAAAATAGTTAGGGGTGGAAGAGAGGGCCGCCAAGCAACCGTCAAGGGCCTCAGTGCCCGCACAGGCACGCAGGTGCGTCGTCCAGCAGCTCGTCAGCTCAAAGCTCGAGGGAGCCATTTTTATAAACAACCGCAATGGACCGCACTCCGCTAGCTCCTCCTCCGGGTCGCCCCAAGGGAAGCTGGTACATGAAGTTCTTGAGTGGTTCACCCCAGTGGGTGCAAGTAAGTACTTGTTGAACTGATGATCTCTGATGGAGTTCTTTAGTGGTTCACCCCAGTGGGTGCAAGTAAGTACTTGTTGAACTGATGATCTCTAGACCCGATAAATGTCCCGGGTTTTAAAATGTCGCCCGAGACATGGCTCGGGTTTCGGGATAACTTCCCTCCTCAGTAGAGAAAATAGTTAGGGGTGGAAGAGAGGGCCGCCAAGCAACCGTCAAGGAACTCCATCAGAGATCATCAGTTCAACAAGTACTTACTTGCACCCACTGGGGTGAACCACTCAAGAACTTCATGTACCAGCTTCCCTTGGGGCGACCCGGAGGAGGAGCTAGCGGAGTGCGGTCCATTGCGGTTGTTTATAAAAATGGCTCCCTCGAGCTTTGAGCTGACGAGCTCCTGGACGACGCACCTGCGTGCCTGTGCGGGCACTGAGGCCCTTGACGGTTGCTTGGCGGCCCTCTCTTCCACCCCTAACTATTTTCTCTACTGAGGAGGGAAGTTATCCCGAAACCCGAGCCATGTCTCGGGCGATATTTTAAAACCCGGGACATGTATCGGGTCTAGAGATCATCAGTTCAACAAGTACTTACTTGCACCCACTGGGGTGAACCACTCAAGAACTCCATCAGAGATCATCAGTTCAGCAAGTACTTACTTGCACCCACTGGGGTGAACCACTCAAGAACTTCATGTACGGAGGAGGAGCCTAGCGCGCAACCAAGATGGCCGCGTAGGTGCGAGGCTCCCGAGGACCTCCGCGACCTCCTGAATAAATCCTGGAAATATCCTGTCCTTGTTAAGGGGACTGTGTCGGGGAACCCGAGCTGAGGCACTACCCGTTTTTTGGGCTCGAATCGGACCCCGAACACCGGTGGGAACATCGACTGAAGGTTGCGGCCTTCTCCTCGCCGGCCCCCCGGATTGGAGTAGTGGCGCGATCCGGGGACAAGGTGAATAACAGCGGCGAGCGGGGCTGGGCGACTCGCGCACCCCGCACTTTCACTTTCGCTTTTGCGCCCTCCTTGCTCTCTGGCGAGGTCGGGCTGCGGAGCGGGGTGCGGTGGTGTGGCCTTGTCCAGGTACCCAGCTGGCCCGCCGGCGGTGGGTCGACCCGCGGCTCTGTGGTCGCCCCCTTGACACCCGTGATCTGGTGTGACGGCCCGTTTGGAGATCTTGGCGCGACGGTGGAAGGGCCAGCATGGCCACTAAACAAGATGGCGACCGGGCGAAGGTGAAGACGACCCGCCGTGGCACGGCGCACCAGGCCAATAGTATGGACCGCTACACGCTCCAAAAGGGTTCTCCGGAGACAACGCGGTCATCCCCGGTGGGACCGACGGAGACACCTGCCCATCCAGTGGATCTAACCCTCCGGGACGTCATGGGCGCCATCGCTGAACTGAAGGCCTCAGTGGACCAGCGTTTTGATACCTTGTCGCAAAAAATTGACTCGGTCCTGGTGGATGTGGGCCTTGTGAGGGCGGACTTGTCAAAGACGAACGACCGAGTCGATTCCCTGACCCACACCACAACGAGCCTCACGACTGACGTGGTGGCCCTCCAGAAGGAGGTGCGCCGGCTTGGCCAGGCGAGCGCCCTGATGGACCGGCGACTGGAGGATTCCGAGGGACGCGCCCGGAGGAATAATATCCGCATTATTGGTGTGCCGGAGGGACGTGAGGCGGAGGCGGCGGATCTCTTCGTGGAAGACTTGATCCTGACCCATCTCCAGCCCCGGGGGCTGAGTAAGTTTTTTGCGGTGGAACGTGCCCACCGGGTCCCTGGGGGCCGCCCTAAGACCGGTGCCCCGCCGCGGCCCCTTATTGCCCGAATCTTTAATTTTCGGGACCGAGATGCCATCCTCCAGACCTCCAGGCAACAGGGACCGGTCAGGTTGGACAACATGGACGTAAACTTCTACCCAGACTTTACCCCGGCAGTCCAGAAGCAGCGGCAGAGCTTTATTGGCATCAAACGTCGTTTAAGGGACCTAAATCTTAAGTACTCAATGCTCTTCCCGGCTAAGCTGCGGGTGGAGGTGGATGGTCGCACGCACTTCTTCGACCGGTCCGAGGCGGCTGGGGACTGGTTGGACACCTTGCCTGGGGATCGGGGCCGGGGGGGTGGGGGGAGCGCAGCTGGCGAGGAGGGCCCGCTGGATCAGAATTGAGGGGTGACTGTATTGCCTTACTCGGGACATTGTTCCTTCACCACATACTGCTTCTGTAGGTTCCCCTCCCATGGAGGTCATGTGGGGTCTGCTGGGGGCTTCCCTCCTCCTCTGGGGGACTAGTTAGTATTTAGCTATGGGGCGACAGGCACACTGCACTTTGGGGGGGCTGTCTGGGCTCATGCAGGGGTGCAGGGAGGGGGGAGTTTTGTTGGGACCGGGGGTATGGGGGGGGTGTGTTGTTTGTTCGTACCGCAAGGCAATCCTGCAACTGTTTTGTTGTCTTTAGACTGCTCGGTGGGGGACGACCGATTGTTTCGACGTATGATGGGGGGTAGGGACTTGACTGTGTTGTCATGGAATGTTAACGGCCTGGGGGATAGGATTAAGCGTGGTGTGGTCCTGCAGTATTTAAAACGTATTTCCCCAGATGTTGTCTTTCTGCAAGAGACGCACCTTATAGGTAACACCTTTCATGCAATGAATCGGAGGGGATACCGTTTGGCGGCCCACTCTGGCTTCACCTCAGGCTCGCGGGGGGTGGGTATTATGGTTAGGAACTCGCTCCCGTTGGAGATTGATGAGGTGCACCACGATGAGAGGGGACGTTACACTGCTCTGGCGGGACGTATGGAGGGTAGAGTGTTCAGTTTTGTGTCGGTGTACGTCCCGCCTGGGCTACAGGCCACTACATTTGCGGACCTGGGGCGCCTCCTTCTGGAACTTCCGAGTGGCCTATTGGTGGTTGGAGGGGACTTTAATGCGGTTGTTTCTGGATCTATGGATCGCCATCCCCCTAGGGACCTCCCCCGGGCACAGGCGTGGCTGCCTGGCCTTTTAGACACACTGGGCCTGGTAGATTGTTGGCGCTTAAAGCATCCCGTATTGCAACAATACACCTTCCACTCGGGGGCCCATGGTAGTCTTTCGCGGCTTGATTACATCCTTGTCCCAGCGGCCCATGCGGGGAGGGTGGGAGAGGTGCGCCATCTGGCACGGGGTATTTCAGACCACTCCCCATTGTTGTTGCATTTCGATGTCTTCCCGAGGGGGGATGGCAGGGTGGCCCGGATTAACGCCTGGTATCTGCGCGACCCCACCATTCGTGCCGACTTGATCACATCCTTGCAGCGCTATTTTGAGGAGAATGTGGGGTCGGTCCCATCTGCCATCTCCCTATGGGAGGCTTTCAAAGTGGTTCTTAGAGGGGAGGCCCTCTCCTTTATTGCCAGTGCCCGGCGGCGTGAGCGGGAGGAGGTGACCCGGGTGGAGGCCGAGATTGCGGAATTAGAGGGTGACCTGGGGAACGGGGTAACAGACGCCAGGTTACATGTTCTGCAGTTAAAGCAGGCGGCCTACCGGGCCCTCGTCACGGAGGCGGCCAGGGGCCTTGGTAGAGAGCAGCAGGGGCGCTTGTATGATGTGGGTGATAAGGCCGGTAAATTGATTGCGTGGTTGGATAAGAGAGAGAGAGCGAGCCGAGTGGTGCCTTTGATTGAGAGTGTGGATGGTGCGTGTGCCACGGAGCCGGAAGCCATTGTCTCCTGTTTCGCGGATTATTTCCGCGGAGTCTACTCCCCTGCTTCTCCCTGTTCGGAGGCGGACTCCCGTGCCCTGCTTCGGGATATTGCACTCCCCTCCCTTACGGCGGAAGACAGAGATTCGCTGGACGTCCCTCCCACCTCGGACGAAATTGCCTCGGCTATTCGCTCGATTTCATCCGGCAAGGCCATGGGCCCGAATGGCATTCCCATTGAGCTATATAAGTTACGCCCGGATGTGCTGGCACCCCGCCTGCGAGCGATGTTCCTCGCGGCCCACTCGCAGGGCTCCCTCCCGCCGGACCAGCGTCTGGCCACAATTGTGGTAATCCACAAGGAGGGGAAGCCCCGTGAACGGGTCACATCCTATCGGCCGATTTCGCTTTTGAACGCGGAGCCCAAAATCCTCGCCAAGGTGTTGGCTAACCGGTTGGTTGGCGTGGTGGGCGATTTGGTCCATCAAGACCAATCGGGCTTTATCCCACACCGCAATACGGCTCTTAATCTACGGCGCTTGCACGGCGTGCTCGCGCGTGTCCCATTTGTGCGGGAGCCAGCCATCTTGGCGTCCTTGGACGCCACCATGGCGTTTGATACGCTCGAATGGCCATATCTCTGGGCGATGCTCGCGAAGTTTGGGTTTGGCCCGGGTTTCATCAGCTGGGTCAAATTACTATATTCGGGCCCGATGGCGCAGGTGGTGGTGAACGGGCGTGTGTCGACCCCGTTCGCGCTGGGGCGGGGCACGCGACAGGGTTGTCCCCTGTCGCCTCTTCTGTTCGCCCTGGCCCTGGAGCCCCTGGCGGAGTGGCTGCGGTGGCACCCTTCCATCCGTGGTCTCCGCTGGACCCCCGAGCACGAGGACCGCGTGTCCCTCTACGCGGACGATATCCTTTTGTATCTCGCCTCCCCGCGCAAGTCCCTGATCGTCCTAGTTGACGTTTTGCGCTCCTTCGGTCGCAACTCAGGCCTAGTCATTAACTGGGCGAAATCCTGCGTCTACGTGCTTTCCGGGGAGGCTCCGGTCCTGCCGCGGGACTGCCCGATCCAGATTGCCTCCCAGGGTTTCCGGTACTTGGGTATATATATCACTCTTGACCCGGAGGCCCGCTATGAGCGGAATCTGCTGCCCCCTCTCCAGCGTTTGAAGGAGGATGTGGTGCGCTGGCGGCGTCTCCCGCTCTCGCCGCTCGGTCGAGCGGCCTTGTTTAAAATGATGTCCCTGCCGCGCTTCCTCTACGCCCTCCAGAACACTATGGATATGGTCCCGGCACGCTACTTTCGTGAGGTGGAGGGCCTTCAGCGGCGCCTGTTCTGGGACGGGAGGCCGCGTATTGCTCTGGCTAAACTGACGCTCCCGTGGTACGATGGAGGGGTCGCCCTCCCGGACATTAAACGGTATTACTGGGCCTCCCAGCTAGCTGCAATTAATCATGGCCTTTACGGGCCCGCCCTGAACCCGGCATTCGAGATGGACAAGATGCTCCTGCCCGGTGGCGATTACAATCGAGCGCTGTACTCTGGCGCGCCTGACTCCCGTCTGACGGGACCGACGCGTGTAATGGTGCGGGTTTGGCACGCGGCTAATGCAGCTATGGGGTGGAAGGACCGTTTGACCCGGGCGTCTCCACTGTATGCCTCTGAGAGACTGGGCTCCCTGTGGACATCGAAGGGCTTCGAGAAGTGGGACACGATCGGAATCAGCACAGTGGGGGATCTCTGGACGAGGGGGGGATTCAAAACTTTTGAGACGCTGCAGGCGGAGTTCCAGCTGCAGGGCAGTGAGTACTTTCGGTACCTGCAGGTCCGCCATGCGCTGGGCTCCGTCTTCCCGGATGTTGCATCCATTCCGGAGTCTTCCCCCCTGGAGGACAGAGTGCTGGATGGCCATGTCCCGGACAGCACGATCTCCCTCATATACAAGAAGCTGATTAATGATAGATCGTGCCTGTTAACTAGTCTACGCGAGGCTTGGGTGGCCGACGGGCTGGAGCTGGACGACGAGGATTGGATGTCCGCGGTGGCCTCTCCGAAAGAGGTGGCCATCCCGGCTCGCCTTCGTTTCGTCCAGCTCAAGATTCTTCACCGGGTCTACGTGACGGGGCCGAGGCTTCTACGTATGGGTTTTGCCATGGACGGACTGTGTAAGCGTGGCTGTGGTGCGTTGGCGACTTTTATGCATATACTGTGGGAGTGCCCGAAGGTGGAGCGATTCTGGCGTGGTGTGCATGAGGTCCTGCATGTGGTCACGCGTGTAGCGCTGCTGCCCGAAGCGAGGAGGTGCTTGTTGAATGTATGGGAACCGAATGACTACTCGGTTCCGCAGACGCGGTGGGTGACTCTGGGATACATGATAGCGAAACGTGATATTGCTCAATTGTGGGGATCCCAGAGGCCCCCTGCGGTGTCGGCCTGGAAAGAGCACATGGATTGGTGTATGTTCCGTGAAAGGGTGGTGTATGTGGCGAGGGGCAAGCCTGGGGCGTGGGTGAAAATCTGGGGCCCCTGGAACGCCTACCGTGGGGGCATTTGTGAGCCACCACAGCTGCCGGCTGCCTCGCCTGCTCCGTCTCCCTAGCTGGACCCTCTTGCTCGGCCGCGGGCACGCGGCCCCCCAGTCCTTGATCTCCTCCCATCCCCCTCTTCAGATCTTTCCTGCCAGTCTGGATCCCCCACTATGGAGCAAGTGTTGTCATCTTGAATCTCGGGTTGCCTTGCGGTTGTGGTTTTTTGTTGATGTTGTTAGTCCTTAAAATGAAACCGTACTCTGTGGCAGGACGCCGTGAGGCCTGCACCGTTGATTACTCCTGTGTTTCTACTGTACACCGCTGAGAGACCTTTACTGTCTGTATGTACTATATTTGTGATGCTTTAGCGGCCGGCCGTGCGGTTGTAGGCCCATACCTGTAACCTTTTTATGGATGCAATAAACGGTTTCAAAAAAAAAAAAAAAAAAAAAAAAAAAAAGAACTTCATGTACCAGCTTCCCTTGGGGCGACCCGGAGGAGGAGCTAGCGGAGTGCGGTCCATTGCGGTTGTTTATAAAAATGGCTCCCTCGAGCTTTGAGCTGACGAGCTCCTGGACGACGCACCTGCGTGCCTGTGCGGGCACTGAGGCCCTTGACGGTTGCTTGGCGGCCCTCTCTTCCACCCCTAACTATTTTCTCTACTGAGGAGGGAAGTTATCCCGAAACCCGAGCCATGTCTCGGGCGATATTTTAAAACCCGGGACATGTATCGGGTCTAGAGATCATCAGTTCAACAAGTACTTACTTGCACCCACTGGGGTGAACCACTCAAGAACTCCATCAGAGATCATCAGTTCAACAAGTACTTACTTGCACCCACTGGGGTGAACCACTCAAGAACTTCATGTACCAGCTTCCCTTGGGGCGACCCGGAGGAGGAGCTAGTGGAGTGCGGTCCATTGCGGTTGTTTATAAAAATGGCTCCCTCGAGCTTGAGCTGACGAGCTCCTGGACGACGCACCTGCGTGCCTGTGCGGGCACTGAGGCCCTTGACGGTTGCTTGGCGGCCCTCTCTTCCACCCCTAACTATTTTCTCTACTGAGGAGGGAAGTTATCCCGAAACCCGAGCCATGTCTCGGGCGACATTTTAAAACCCGGGACATGTATCGGGTCTAGAGATCATCAGTTCAACAAGTACTTACTTGCACCCACTGGGGTGAACCACTAAAGAACTCCATCAGAGATCATCAGTTCAACAAGTACTTACTTGCACCCACTGGGGTGAACCACTCAAGAACTTCATGTACCAGCTTCCCTTGGGGCGACCCGGAGGAGGAGCTAGCGGAGTGCGGTCCATTGCGGTTGTTTACGAACAGTCCTGTTTAGCAGGACATCAATAATCAATGCAATATGTAGTGACTATGTGTATGTAATTATTTTAGACCTATTTTTCATTCAAGACATTTCAATAATCATGATGTACACATTTGCATCTAAATTATTATAATGTAAGCACACATCTATAAAAATACACATCTATTAATTGCACATCTAGTTAGAAAATACACCTCTATAAAAATTCACATCTATAAAATCCACATCTATACTAATTCTTGTGTCAACTATAAACTATTATGTAACTGTTGAACCACATGTAAATATTAGTGAATCAACATTTTTGGATAATACGTTTTTTATAAGAGTCACATGTGTGCTGTACGATAGTGTACATCTCAGTGTTTGGCTTGAAATTTAATTGTCCATGAATACTTGGCACATTTTGAAAGTGTCCATTACAGTAGTCAGGCAAACATTCTTCTTGAATGGGAACGACATTTGCAGACCAAGATCAGCCAGAGCAACATCATTACATTGAGGTCAAATACCCCGACATCCGACAATAAAGCCATGAAAGTTTACAGTTGCTAAGATCTTTGATTTGCTGTGATAGATCCTGATAGTATTTAACTTTACTCTCATACGCTAATTCAAGGGAATTCTGTGAGTTTTCATAACAAATTGAAGTATCAACCACTAGAGCAGTACCATTTTTGGTGAACACTACCATCTGGTTTTCTTAGTTCACCTTGACTATTTTTAACATGAGGTTCCCTGTATGTCATCCACCCACACCTTTTTGCTCTATCAATTAGCAATTCCAACACGTTGTTATGCCTTTTTATCCTTATGTCCTTGGTTTTAGGACATTCACCTGAAATATGTGAAATTGTTTCGCACACATCTTTGCAGTATCTACAAGTAGCAAATGTACGATTTCTTCCCCTAGTGATGGTTTCTCTAGTATACAGAACATTTGCTCTCAACATCAGCGCAGCTATGTATTGATTTTATTTTATTTTATTATGTTTGCTGATCCAAAAATTTGAGGTTGGATTACTTGCTAAGTATTTTATACCATCACCTTGGACAGGGAGATTTGCCCATTTCTCAAATTCCTCTTTCCTCCAATCATATGTTGCTACCAAATTCAATTAATGACTCAGAAATCTACTGTCTAAAATATTGAGCTTGTGTGTTTTGATGATGCTATCAATTTTTGCATTCATTACTTCTCCTGCATACATGAATGAATGAGCTATGTACAGATCTGGAGCTTCCCTGAGATACAATAAGCTATTGACTTTGTTCAGACCAATTGTCGTACATAACTTTGGTATACTGAGGCCCCCAAAGGATCTTTTCAAATACAGGAGACCATCACATGGGTATGCTGGTAGGTGTAGAAAATGTTTCGACATACTTTTTTATTGTTTGATCCAGAATGTTTAAAGTTTTAGCTTCTGTTCCTGTCATTTTCAGTTTAAATGACAGTTTAGGGATCAAATATTGACACAATATTTCTATTTTCTGTGTGGGCTTAGGGGTAGATTGTCGAGTTTTTGAGCCCAGTCAACAAGAACCTCATTAATTTTGTTGTTGCTTGAATGGCCGGTGTGTGGATCAAAGATCATACCGAGGTATCTCTCACTTTCTCCTGGATGAATGTTTTCAATATTTTGTTTTTCAAATTGCCATGGTTTACAGTTGTTAACCAGGATCTTATCTTTATGGTGACTTATATAAAAATCCATGTGTTTTTTTCACATTAAGTTTTAAGCCTGTTGTTTTACTGAATTTTTTAATGATTTTCAGATTTGTACTCATTCCTTCCCAGGTGTTGCTGAGTACTGCGATGTCATCGGCAAAGGCAAGAGCGGTGATTTATTTAATGAGATCGGAGCCGAATGTGAAGCCCTTGCCGTCTTTCTGAAGATCACAGATCAGAGGATCCATGGCAATGTTAAACAGCAGTGGGGATAAAGAGTCACCTTGCTTAACTCCTGACTTCATTGTTATTTCTGGAGTTGCTTCATTGGTTTTTCCCTTGAAAAATGTTGTTGAGTCAGTGTCAGTCTCTGATGCATGATGGAACTCTGTGTCTTTCAAGACTCTGTAGAATATGGCAGAAACCAAAGGAAATGATGGACGGAGTGTTGAACATTGCAAGCACTCTCCCCCAGTCAACTGATCTGGGTTTAATCCATCACCGTTCTTTAGCCCACTCTGCCACCCCAGTTCAGACATGGCCATTAGCAAATCAGTCTGACCCTGTGCCTCATGGGAACAGTCCAGCGCGAACTGCCAAGCCATGTCTTCCCTGGACCGGAAACAAGCTTCCTAGGACTGGTTTCTGGCATTTCAGCCGTCTTCAGCCAGGCTTGCTTGAATCCAGTGGCAAAGTGAGCAAGGGACTCACGTCTGAGCATACCCTGCCAACTTATGGCGAACAAAGCAGAAACCAAAGGAAATGATGGACGGAGTGTTGAACATTGCAAGCACTCTCCCCCAGTCAACTGATCTGGGTTTAATCCATCACCGTTCTTTAGCCCACTCTGCCACCCCAGTTCAGACATGGCCATTAGCAAATCAGTCTGACCCTGTGCCTCATGGGAACAGTCCAGCGCGAACTGCCAAGCCATGACTTCCCTGGACCGGAAACAAGCTTCCTAGGACTGGTTTCTGGCATTTCAGCCGTCTTCAGCCAGGCTTGCTTGAATCCAGTGGCAAAGTGAGCAAGGGACTCACGTCTGAGCATACCCTGCCAACTTATGGCGAACAAAGCAGAAACCAAAGGAAATGATGGACGGAGTGTTGAACATTGCAAGCACTCTCCCCCAGTCAACTGATCTGGGTTTAATCCATCACCGTTCTTTAGCCCACTCTGCCACCCCAGTTCAGACATGGCCATTAGCAAATCAGTCTGACCCTGTGCCTCATGGGAACAGTCCAGCGCGAACTGCCAAGCCATGTCTTCCCTGGACCGGAAACAAGCTTCCTAGGACTGGTTTCTGGCATTTCAGCCGTCTTCAGCCAGGCTTGCTTGAATCCAGTGGCAAAGTGAGCAAGGGACTAATGTCTGAGCATACCCTGCCAACTTATGGCGAACAAAGCAGAAACCAAAGGAAATGATGGACGGAGTGTTGAACATTGCGAGCACTCTCCCCCAGTCAACTGATCTGGGTTTAATCCATCACCGTTCTTTAGCCCACTCTGCCACCCCAGTTCAGACATGGCCATTAGCAAATCAGTCTGACCCTGTGCCTCATGAGAACAGTCCAGCGCGAACTGCCAAGCCATGTCTTCCCTGGACCGGAAACAAGCTTCCTAGGACTGGTTTCTGGCATTTCAGCCGTCTTCAGCCAGGCTTGCTTGAATCCAGTGGCAAAGTGAGCAAGGGACTCACGTCTGAGCATACCCTGCCAACTTATGGCGAACAAAGCAGAAACCAAAGGAAATGATGGACGGAGTGTTGAACATTGCAAGCACTCTCCCCCAGTCAACTGATCTGGGTTTAATCCATCACCGTTCTTTAGCCCACTCTGCCACCCCAGTTCAGACATGGCCATTAGCAAATCAGTCTGACCCTGTGCCTCATGGGAACAGTCCAGCGCGAACTGCCAAGCCATGACTTCCCTGGACCGGAAACAAGCTTCCTAGGACTGGTTTCTGGCATTTCAGCCGTCTTCAGCCAGGCTTGCTTGAATCCAGTGGCAAAGTGAGCAAGGGACTCACGTCTGAGCATACCCTGCCAACTTATGGCGAACAAAGCAGAAACCAAAGGAAATGATGGACGGAGTGTTGAACATTGCAAGCACTCTCCCCCAGTCAACTGATCTGGGTTTAATCCATCACCGTTCTTTAGCCCACTCTGCCACCCCAGTTCAGACATGGCCATTAGCAAATCAGTCTGACCCTGTGCCTCATGGGAACAGTCCAGCGCGAACTGCCAAGCCATGTCTTCCCTGGACCGGAAACAAGCTTCCTAGGACTGGTTTCTGGCATTTCAGCCGTCTTCAGCCAGGCTTGCTTGAATCCAGTGGCAAAGTGAGCAAGGGACTAATGTCTGAGCATACCCTGCCAACTTATGGCGAACAAAGCAGAAACCAAAGGAAATGATGGACGGAGTGTTGAACATTGCGAGCACTCTCCCCCAGTCAACTGATCTGGGTTTAATCCATCACCGTTCTTTAGCCCACTCTGCCACCCCAGTTCAGACATGGCCATTAGCAAATCAGTCTGACCCTGTGCCTCATGGGAACAGTCCAGCGCGAACTGCCAAGCCATGTCTTCCCTGGACCGGAAACAAGCTTCCTAGGACTGGTTTCTGGCATTTCAGCCGTCTTCAGCCAGGCTTGCTTGAATCCAGTGGCAAAGTGAGCAAGGGACTCACGTCTGAGCATACCCTGCCAACTTATGGCGAACAAAGCAGAAACCAAAGGAAATGATGGACGGAGTGTTGAACATTGCAAGCACTCTCCCCCAGTCAACTGATCTGGGTTTAATCCATCACCGTTCTTTAGCCCACTCTGCCACCCCAGTTCAGACATGGCCATTAGCAAATCAGTCTGACCCTGTGCCTCATGGGAACAGTCCAGCGCGAACTGCCAAGCCATGTCTTCCCTGGACCGGAAACAAGCTTCCTAGGACTGGTTTCTGGCATTTCAGCCGTCTTCAGCCAGGCTTGCTTGAATCCAGTGGCAAAGTGAGCAAGGGACTCACGTCTGAGCATACCCTGCCAACTTATGGCGAACAAAGCAGAAACCAAAGGAAATGATGGACGGAGTGTTGAACATTGCAAGCACTCTCCCCCAGTCAACTGATCTGGGTTTAATCCATCACCGTTCTTTAGCCCACTCTGCCACCCCAGTTCAGACATGGCCATTAGCAAATCAGTCTGACCCTGTGCCTCATGGGAACAGTCCAGCGCGAACTGCCAAGCCATGTCTTCCCTGGACCGGAAACAAGCTTCCTAGGACTGGTTTCTGGCATTTCAGCCGTCTTCAGCCAGGCTTGCTTGAATCCAGTGGCAAAGTGAGCAAGGGACTCACGTCTGAGCATACCCTGCCAACTTATGGCGAACAAAGCAGAAACCAAAGGAAATGATGGACAGAGTGTTGAACATTGCAAGCACTCTCCCCCAGTCAACTGATCTGGGTTTAATCCATCACCGTTCTTTAGCCCACTCTGCCACCCCAGTTCACACATGGCCATTAGCAAATCAGTCTGACCCTGTGCCTCATGGGAACAGTCCAGCGCGAACTGCCAAGCCATGACTTCCCTGGACCGGAAACAAGCTTCCTAGGACTGGTTTCTGGCATTTCAGCCGTCTTCAGCCAGGCTTGCTTGAATCCAGTGGCAAAGTGAGCAAGGGACTCACGTCTGAGCATACCCTGCCAACTTATGGCGAACAAAGCAGAAACCAAAGGAAATGATGGACGGAGTGTTGAACATTGCAAGCACTCTCCCCCAGTCAACTGATCTGGGTTTAATCCATCACCGTTCTTTAGCCCACTCTGCCACCCCAGTTCAGACATGGCCATTAGCAAATCAGTCTGACCCTGTGCCTCATGGGAACAGTCCAGCGCGAACTGCCAAGCCATGTCTTCCCTGGACCGGAAACAAGCTTCCTAGGACTGGTTTCTGGCATTTCAGCCGTCTTCAGCCAGGCTTGCTTGAATCCAGTGGCAAAGTGAGCAAGGGACTCACGTCTGAGCATACCCTGCCAACTTATGGCGAACAAAGCAGAAACCAAAGGAAATGATGGACGGAGTGTTGAACATTGCGAGCACTCTCCCCCAGTCAACTGATCTGGGTTTAATCCATCACCGTTCTTTAGCCCACTCTGCCACCCCAGTTCAGACATGGCCATTAGCAAATCAGTCTGACCCTGTGCCTCATGGGAACAGTCCAGCGCGAACTGCCAAGCCATGTCTTCCCTGGACCGGAAACAAGCTTCCTAGGACTGGTTTCTGGCATTTCAGCCGTCTTCAGCCAGGCTTGCTTGAATCCAGTGGCAAAGTGAGCAAGGGACTCACGTCTGAGCATACCCTGCCAACTTATGGCGAACAAAGCAGAAACCAAAGGAAATGATGGACGGAGGGTTGAACATTGCGAGCACTCTCCCCCAGTCAACTGATCTGGGTTTAATCCATCACCGTTCTTTAGCCCACTCTGCCACCCCAGTTCAGACATGGCCATTAGGAAATCAGTCTGACCCTGTGCCTCATGGGAACAGTCCAGCGCGAACTGCCAAGCCATGTCTTCCCTGGACCGGAAACAAGCTTCCTAGGACTGGTTTCTGGCATTTCAGCCGTCTTCAGCCAGGCTTGCTTGAATCCAGTGGCAAAGTGAGCAAGGGACTCACGTCTGAGCATACCCTGCCAACTTATGGCGAACAAAGCAGAAACCAAAGGAAATGATGGACGAAGTGTTGAACATTGCAAGCACTCTCCCCCAGTCAACTGATCTGGGTTTAATCCATCACCGTTCTTTAGCCCACTCTGCCACCCCAGTTCAGACATGGCCATTAGCAAATCAGTCTGACCCTGTGCCTCATGGGAACAGTCCAGCGCGAACTGCCAAGCCATGTCTTCCCTGGACCGGAAACAAGCTTCCTAGGACTGGTTTCTGGCATTTCAGCCGTCTTCAGCCAGGCTTGCTTGAATCCAGTGGCAAAGTGAGCAAGGGACTCACGTCTGAGCATACCCTGCCAACTTATGGCGAACAAAGCAGAAACCAAAGGAAATGATGGACGGAGTGTTGAACATTGCAAGCACTCTCCCCCAGTCAACTGATCTGGGTTTAATCCATCACCGTTCTTTAGCCCACTCTGCCACCCCAGTTCAGACATGGCCATTAGCAAATCAGTCTGACCCTGTGCCTCATGGGAACAGTCCAGCGCGAACTGCCAAGCCATGTCTTCCCTGGACCGGAAACAAGCTTCCTAGGACTGGTTTCTGGCATTTCAGCCGTCTTCAGCCAGGCTTGCTTGAATCCAGTGGCAAAGTGAGCAAGGGACTCACGTCTGAGCATACCCTGCCAACTTATGGCGAACAAAGCAGAAACCAAAGGAAATGATGGACGGAGTGTTGAACATTGCAAGCACTCTCCCCCAGTCAACTGATCTGGGTTTAATCCATCACCGTTCTTTAGCCCACTCTGCCACCCCAGTTTAGACATGGCCATTAGCAAATCAGTCTGACCCTGTGCCTCATGGGAACAGTCCAGCGCGAACTGCCAAGCCATGTCTTCCCTGGACCGGAAACAAGCTTCCTAGGACTGGTTTCTGGCATTTCAGCCGTCTTCAGCCAGGCTTGCTTGAATCCAGTGGCAAAGTGAGCAAGGGACTCACGTCTGAGCATACCCTGCCAACTTATGGCGAACAAAGCAGAAACCAAAGGAAATGATGGACGGAGTGTTGAACATTGCAAGCACTCTCCCCCAGTCAACTGATCTGGGTTTAATCCATCACCGTTCTTTAGCCCACTCTGCCACCCCAGTTCAGACATGGCCATTAGCAAATCAGTCTGACCCTGTGCCTCATGGGAACAGTCCAGCGCGAACTGCCAAGCCATGACTTCCCTGGACCGGAAACAAGCTTCCTAGGATTGGTTTCTGGCATTTCAGCCGTCTTCAGCCAGGCTTGCTTGAATCCAGTGGCAAAGTGAGCAAGGGACTCACGTCTGAGCATACCCTGCCAACTTATGGCGAACAAAGCAGAAACCAAAGGAAATGATGGACGGAGTGTTGAACATTGCAAGCACTCTCCCCCAGTCAACTGATCTGGGTTTAATCCATCACCGTTCTTTAGCCCACTCTGCCACCCCAGTTCAGACATGGCCATTAGCAAATCAGTCTGACCCTGTGCCTCATGGGAACAGTCCAGCGCGAACTGCCAAGCCATGTCTTCCCTGGACCGGAAACAAACTTCCTAGGACTGGTTTCTGGCATTTCAGCCGTCTTCAGCCAGGCTTGCTTGAATCCAGTGGCAAAGTGAGCAAGGGACTAATGTCTGAGCATACCCTGCCAACTTATGGCGAACAAAGCAGAAACCAAAGGAAATGATGGACGGAGTGTTGAACATTGCGAGCACTCTCCCCCAGTCAACTGATCTGGGTTTAATCCATCACCGTTCTTTAGCCCACTCTGCCACCCCAGTTCAGACATGGCCATTAGCAAATCAGTCTGACCCTGTGCCTCATGGGAACAGTCCAGCGCGAACTGCCAAGCCATGTCTTCCCTGGACCGGAAACAAGCTTCCTAGGACTGGTTTCTGGCATTTCAGCCGTCTTCAGCCAGGCTTGCTTGAATCCAGTGGCAAAGTGAGCAAGGGACTCACGTCTGAGCATACCCTGCCAACTTATGGCGAACAAAGCAGAAACCAAAGGAAATGATGGACGGAGTGTTGAACATTGCAAGCACTCTCCCCCAGTCAACTGATCTGGGTTTAATCCATCACCGTTCTTTAGCCCACTCTGCCACCCCAGTTCAGACATGGCCATTAGCAAATCAGTCTGACCATGTGCCTCATGGGAACAGTCCAGCGCGAACTGCCAAGCCATGTCTTCCCTGGACCGGAAACAAGCTTCCTAGGACTGGTTTCTGGCATTTCAGCCGTCTTCAGCCAGGCTTGCTTGAATCCAGTGGCAAAGTGAGCAAGGGACTCACGTCTGAGCATACCCTGCCAACTTATGGCGAACAAAGCAGAAACCAAAGGAAATGATGGACGGAGTGTTGAAGCGTGACGGACTCCCACCTCAGTCGGCGCGCACCGGCCCTCACCTTCATTGCGCCACAGGGTTTCGCACGGCCCTCCAACTCGCGCACGTGTTAGACTCCTTGGTCTGTGCTTCAAGACGGGTCAGGTGGGTAACCGACATCGCCGCAGACCCCTGGTGCCTGGCGTGGGCCTCCCCGTCCGGCAGCGCAACGCGGTCAGAGCGCACTGAGCACAGTCCGCCCCAGTCGACAGTCGCACTGGGAGCAGGGGCCCCCATCCCCCCCTTTCCCACTCTGGCACACCCCGAGGGGTGGCCAAGAGTGGGTTCCGTGGGAGGGCGCAGAGGCGGTCAAATCTCCCTCGGCCCGCGGACACGGCGAAGCTGCAGCCAGGGGGGCTGTAACACCCTCCGCCGGAGCAGAGGGGCACCTACCACCCCGAAGCCTTCCCAGCCGAGCCGGAGCCGGTGGAGGAAATGCACCCTGCGGGGCTGGGTAGGGCCTGGGTGCAGGTCCCACGGAGGGGATCCGGAACTCCCAGGCCACCGACCTTCCCACCGTGTTGAATCCTCCGGGCGGACTACATAGACCCCACCCGTTTACCTCGCGACGGTTTCACGCCCTCTTGAACTCTCTCTTCAAAGTTCTTTTCAGCTTTCCCTTATGGCACTTGTTGGCTATCGGTCTTGCGCCCGTATTTAGCCTTAGACGGAGTTTACCACCCACTTTGGGCTGCATTCCTAAGCAACCCGACTCCGAGAAGACCCAATCCCGGCACACCGGGGGCCGCTACCGGCCTAACACCGTCCGCGGGGTCAGCCTCGATCAGGAGGACTTGGGCCCCCTGAGCGACGCCGGGGAGTCGGTCTTCTGTTTGCCACATTTCCTGCGCCCGCCTGCTGGGTGGGGCTTCGGCGCTGGGCTCTTCCCTCTTCACTCATCGTTACTGGGGGAATCCTGGTTAGTTTCTCCTCTGCTTAGTAATATGCTTAAATTCAGCGGGTCCCCACGTCTGATCTGCGGTCGTAGTCGGAAAACGCCAAAGCGTAAGGGGAGCTGGGGGATGCCAGCAACCCCCTCTCTCACAGGGGGGCTGGCATCCCGGCAGCACGCTCTCTTTTCCCCGGATCGGCAGGGCAGGGGTTCTACCCCCCCAGGGAAGCCGGCCAT